>NC_092166.1:17297830-17317830 GCF_045791955.1 Oncorhynchus clarkii lewisi | reverse complement strand
GGTGCTGCTGTAGGCCCTCCTTGGTTGGTGACAGAAGCACCAGATCATCAGCAAACTGTAAACATTTGACTTTGGATTCTAGTAGGGTGAGGCCGGGTGCTGCAGACTTTTCTAGTGCCCACGCCAGTTCGTTGATATATATGTTGAAGAGGGTGGGGCTTAAGCTGCATCCCTGTCTCATCCCACGGCCCTGTGTGAAGAAATGTGTGTGTTTTTTGCCTATTTTAACCACACACTTGTTGTTTGTGTACATGGATTTCATAATGTCATATGTTTTTCCCCCAACACCACTTTCCATCAATTTGTATAGCAGACCGTCATGCCAAATTGAGTCAAAGGCTTTTTTTAAATCAACAAAGCATGAGAAGACTTTGCCTTTGTTTTGGTTTGTTTGTTTGGTTGTCAATTAGGGTGTGCAGGGTGAATACGTGGTCTGTTGTACGGTAATTTGGTAAAATGCCAATTTGACATTTGCTCAGTACATTGTTTTCACTGAGGAAATGTATGACTCTGCTGTTAATGACAATGCAGAGGATTTTCCCAAGGTTGCTGTTGACGCATATCCCACCGTAGTTATTGGGGTCAAATTTGTCTCCACTTTTGTGGATTGGGGTGATCAGTCCTTGGTTCCAAATACTGGGGAAGATGCCATAGTGAAGGATGATGTTAAAGAGTTTTAGTATAGCCAATTGGAATTTGTTGTCTGTATATTAGATCATGTCATTGAGGATACCATCAACACCACAGGCCTTTTTGGGTTGGAGGGTTTTTATTTTGTCCTTTAGCTCATTCAAGGTAATTGGAGAATCCAGTGGGTTCTGGTAGTCTTTAATAGTTGATTGTAAGATTTGCATTTGATCGTGTTTATGTTTTAGCTGTTTGTTCTTTGTTATAGAGCCAACAAGATTGAAGAAGTGGTTTACCCATACATCTCCATTTTGGATAGATCATTCTTCGTGTTGTTGTTTGTTTAGTGTTTTCCTTATTTCCCAGAAGTGGTTAGAGTCTATGGATTCTTCAATTACATTGAGCTGATTTCTGATTTGCTGTTCCTTCTTTTTCCGTAGTGTATTTCTGTATTGTTTTAGTGTTTCACCATAGTGAAGGCGTAGACTCAGGTTTTCCGGGTCTCTGTGTTTTTGTTTGGACAGGTTTCTCAATTGTTTTTCTTTTTTCTTCATCAAACCATTTGTCATTGTTGTTCATTTTCTTCAGTTGTCTATTTGAGATTTTTAGATTTGATGCTGAGAGGTCAAATATACCTTTAAGATTTTCTACTGCCAAGTTTACAACTTCACTATTACAGTGGAATGTTTCACCCAGGAAGTTGTCTGAAAGGGATTGCATTTGTTGTTGCCTAATTGTTTTTTGGTAGGTTTCCAAACTGCATTCCTTCCATCTATAGCATTTCTTAATGTTACTCAGTTCCTTTGGCTTTGATGCCTCATGATTGAGTATTGCTCTGTTAAAGTAGACTGTGATTTTGCTGTGGTCTGATAGGGGTGTCAGTGGGCTGACTGTGAACGCTCTGAGCGACTCTGGGTGGAGGTCAGTGATAAAGTAGTCTATAATACTACTGCCAAGAGATGAGCTATAGGTGTACCTACCATAGGAGTCCCCTCAAAGCCTACCATTCACTATGTACATACCCAGCGTGCGACAGAGCTGCAGAAATTGTGACCCGTTTTTGTTGGTTATGTTGTCATAGTCTTTACTGAAGACTCATCTCTTCAGTGGGTCATATGATTGAGTGTAGTCTGGCCCAGGAGTGGGAAGGTGAACGGAAAGGCTCTGGAGCAACGAACCGCCCTTGCTGTCTCGGCCTGGCCGGTTCCCCTCTTTCCACTGGGATTCTCTGCCTCTAACCCTATTACAGGGGCTGAGTCACTTACTGGGGCTCTTTCATACCGTCCCTAGGAGGGGTGCGTCACTTGAGTGGGTTGAGTCACTGATGTGATCTTCCTGTCTGGGTTGGCGCCCCCCCTTGGGTTGTGTCGTGGCGGAGATCTTTGTGGGCTATACTCGGCCTTGTCTCAGAATGGTAAGTTGGTGGTTGAAGATATCCCTCTAGTGGTGTGGGGGCTGTGCTTTGGCAAAGTGGGTGGGGTTATATCCTTCCTGTTTGGCCCTGTCCGGGGGTGTCCTCGGATGGGGCCACAGTGTCTCCTGACCCCTCCTGTTTCAGCCTCCAGTATTTATGCTGCAGTAGTTTATGTGTCGGGGGGCTAGGGTCAGTTTGTTATATCTGGAGTACTTCTCCTGTCCTATTCGGTGTCCTGTGTGAATTTAAGTATGCTCTCTCTAATTCTCTCTTTCTCTCTTTCTTTCTCTCTCTCGGAGGACCTGAGCCCTAGGACCATGCCTCAGGACTACCTGACATGAATGACTCCTTGCTGTCCCCAGTCCACCTGGCCGTGCTGCTGCTCCAGTTTCAATTGTTCTGCCTTATTATTATTTGACCATGCTGGTCATTTATGAACATTTGAACATCTTGGCCATGTTCTGTTATAATCTCCACCCGGCACAGCCAGAAGAGGACTGGCCACCCCACATAGCCTGGTTCCTCTCTAGGTTTCTTCCTAGGTTTTGGCCTTTCTAGGGAGTTTTTCCTAGCCACCGTGCTTCTACACCTGCATTGCTTGCTGTTTGGGGTTGTAGGCTGGGTTTCTGCACTTTGAGATATCAGCTGATGTACGAAGAGCTACATAAATACATTTGATTTGATTTTGATTTGATAGTAGTGCCTAGGGGGGCATATGGGGGAGGTAATGCTGTCACCTGCAGGCAGGTGTTTGTCCCCGTGTGCTGAGGGTGTCAGGTTCTTGTCCGGTTCTGGCATTTAGGTCGCCGCAGACGAGTACATGTCCCTGGGCCTGGAAATGATTGATTTACACCTCCAGGATGGAGAAGCTGTCTTCATTAAAGTATGGGGATTCTAGGGGATATAGGTAGCACACAGTGGGCCATTTTTCTCTGTTAAGATCATTTCCTTTTGAATTTCTAGCCAAATGTAAAATGTTCCTGTTTTGATTAATTTAATGGAGTGAGTTGGGTCTGCTCTATACCAAATTAGCATACCCCCTGAGTCCCTTCCCTGTTTCACACCTGGTAGTTTGGTGGATGGGACTACCAGCTCTCTCTCTGTAAACAGAGGGCAACCAGTGGGTCCGTCTCCTCTATACCAGGTTTCTTGCAGGATGACAATGTCTGTATTACTGAGTCCAGGTTCCTGCTCTTTAGGCTAAAGGCAGATGACCTCAGGCCTGGGATATTCCAGGATGAGATAGTGAAGGCTTTGTGTTCCATAAAGTGTCCAATGTTGTTGGTCGTGTGGTTTGTCCTCAGGCCAGTAAGTGTGAGAAGAGCCTGCTGGGCAGCTGGTACATAGCATTGGTTTGGGCTAGTGCAAGAGTGGGGGTTGGGCCTGTTGGCCCGCTCACGGCCTGGGCGTATGTGTGACTTCCATGTTGAGGCCCTCTTTGCCCACCCCATGCCCCTCCTGCATGGGGTGGGCAGGAGGGGCATAGGTGTGATCTGACGGGGCCTAAATGGGGTGTCTCTCTCTACCTCTCTCTCTACCTCTCTCTCTACCTCTCTCTCTCTACTTCTCCCTACCCCGCTCTTTAACTCTCTTTCTCTAACTTTCCCTACCTTTCTCTCTACCTTTCTCGCTAACTCTCTCTTGCTAACTCTCTCTCGTACTCTCTCTCTCTAACTCTCTCTCTCTACCTTTCTCTACCTCTCTCTCTACCTTTCTAACTCTCTTTCTACCTCTCTCTAACTCTCTCTCTCTAACTCTCTCTCTCTCTACCTTTCTTTCTCTACCTTTCTAACTCTCTCTTTCTACCTCTCTACCTCTCTCTCTGACTCCCTCTCTACCCCTCTCTACAACTCGCTCTCTAACTCTCTCTCTCTACCCCCTCTCTACCCCTCTCTCTCTCTACCCCTCTCTCTACCTCTCTCTCTCTTTCTACCCCTCTCTCTAACTCTCTCTCTACCCCTCTCTCTCTCTCTCTACCCCTCTCTCTAACTCTCTCTCTACCTCTCTTTCTCTCTACCCCTCTCTCTACCCCTCTCTCTAACTCTCTCTCTACCTCTCTTTCTCTCTACCTCTCTCTCTACCTCTCTCTCTCTACCCCTCTCTCTACCTCGCTCTCTCTCTACCCCCTCTCTAACTCTCTCTCTCTCTACCTCTCTCTCTCTCTCTCTCTCTCCCTCTCTACCCCTCTCTCTACCTCTCTCTCTAACTCTCTCTCTCTACCCCTCTCTCTACCTCTCTCTCTCTACCCCTTTCTCTACCTCACTCTCTCTCTACCCCTCTCTCTAACTCTCTCTCTACCTCGCTCTCTCTCTCTACCCCTCTCTCAAACTCTCTCTCTACCTCGCTCTCTCTCTCTACCCCTCTCTCAAACTCTCTCTCTACCTCATCTCTCTCCCTACCCCTCTCTCTAACTCTCTCTACCTCTCTTTCGCACTCTCTTCTCCACTACCATCCTGCTTTTACAATATCATTACTAACACTTGTGTTTTCAATTATATGAACGTTGCGTTATTGTTTTGAAGATGCTGCCTCTCCCTATCCGCAGGGCAGGTGGCTGCTGTTATGATGGGCTGCTGCTACGGAACACAGCCCTTATATTAGTTATGAGGCTGGTGAACGCAGCTCTTCCAGAGAGGAGAGGAGGTTGAGAATGGAGGATAGAGAGAAATGCCTAACGCCTATTACTCCGTCAGAGCAGAAAAACAAAACAAATGAAAAGGTAGGCAATTTAGTCCAATCGCCCCGTTGGCGGCAGTGACGAGAGCGGCGAGATGGAAAACCGGCATGTTATTAATGTGGGGAAGGCTAAACTACATCAACAAAAACGCTAAATGGATGACAACATGAATATAGAAAATAAATAAATAAAATAATTTTCCATAAATCTTAGTACAAGCTAGTACACATGAGAGTGCCTCACATGAGCATATGTACAGTTGTGGCCAAAAGTTTTGAGAATGACACAAATATAAATTTTCACAAAGTCTGCTACCTCAGTTTGTATGTTTTCAATTTGCATATACTCCAGAATGTTATGAAGAGTGAGCAGATGAATTGCAATTAATTGCAATTCTTTGCCATGCAAATTAAAACCACTTACTTCTACCCCCTCCTTTTTCGAACATTCTGTTAAAAATCGCGCAACTTTTCAGCGTCCTGCTACTCATGCCAGGAATATAGTATATGCATATGATTAGTATGTGTGGATAGAAAACACTCTGAAGTTTCTAAAACTGGTTAAATCACGGCTGTGACTATAACAGATTGTGTGTTTCATTGAAAAACGCAAGAAAAACTGCTCTCTGAAAGCTAAAAATAATTTCCATAAGTCACTTCCACGAGTTGTTAAAAGAGGACAAAATTTAATATCGACCTGCATGCAATTCATACAAATTCCACACGATGTCGCCATTGTCGTCATTTTCAATTGAATTAATTGTTGGAAAATCCATCTATCTGGCATCCGTTTCTTCCAGTCTTCACCCGGATGTTGTTAATGAAGACATTGGTAGCCATTGATTTGCAAACGAGGAGCTATTGAATATACATCGCCCTGTAATCATTTTGATAGATTATAAACGTTTACTAATACCTAAAGTTGGATTACAAAAGGATTTCGAAGTGTTTTGTGAAAGTTTATCGTCGACTTTTTTAATTTTAAAAAATTACGCAGCGTTTAAAAACGATGTTTTTTTCTGAATGACACAGCTTCCATACAAAGCTATTTTGGGTATATATGGACCGATTTAAACGAAAAAAAGACCCAATAGTGATGTTTATGGGGCATATAGGAGTGCCAAGAAAGAAGCTCGTCAAAGGTAATGAATGTTTTATATTTTATTTCTGCGTTTTGGGTAGCGCCGGCTACCGCAAAATCTGTTGTTTACGTGTCGTGCTGGTATTTTGGGGGTTGCATGCTATCAGATAATAGCTTCTCATGCTTTCGCCGAAAAGCATTTTAAAAATCTGACTTGCTGGCTAGGTTCACAACGAGTGTAGCTTTAATTCAATACCCTGCTTGTGAATTTTGATCAAGGTTTGAGTTGTAACGAGTACATTTAGCATTTAGCGTAGCGCATTTGCATTTCCAGGTGCCTACTTGAGACGTCTGCGTCTCAAGTAGCATCAAGAAGTTAACTGAATCCCCCAAAAAACATTTCCACTGCAATTCAACCCTGCCACAAACGGACCAGCTGACATCATGTCAGTGATTCTCTCGTTAACACAGGTGTGAGTGTTGACGAGGACAAGGCTGGAGATCACTCTGTCATGCTGATTGAGTTTGAATAACAGACTGGAAGCTTCAAAAGGAGGGTGGTGCTTGGAATCATTGTTCTTCCTCTGTCAGCCATGGTTACCTGCAAGGAAACACGTGCCGTCATCATTGCTTTGCACAAAAATAGTTTCACAGGCAAAGACATTGTTGCCAGTAAGATTGCACTTAAATCAACCATTTATCGGATCATCAAGAACTTCAAGGAGAGCGATTCAATTGTTGTGAAGAAGGCTTCAGGGTGCCCAAGAAAGTCCAGCAAGCGCCAGGACCGTCTCCTAAAGTTGATTCAGCTGCGGGATCGGGACACCACCAGTACAGAGCTTGCTTAGGAATGGCAGCAGGCAGGTGTGAGTGCATCTGCACGCACAGTGAGGCGAAGACATTTTGGAGGATGGCCTGGTGTCAAGAAGGACAGCAAAGAAGCCACTTCTCTCCAGGAAAAACATCAGGAACAGACTGATATTCTGCAAAAGGTACAGGAATTGGACTGCTGAGGACGGGGGTAAAGTCATTTTCTCTGATGAATCCCCTTTCCGATTGTTTGGGGGATCTGGAAAAAGCTTGTCCGGAGAAGACAAGGTGAGCACTACCATCAGTCCTGTGTTAGTCCTGTGTCATGCCAACAGTGTGGGGTTGATTCTCAGCCAAGGGAGTGTGCTCACTCACAAGTTTGCCTAAGAATATACTACGAATAAAGAATGGTACCAACATATCCTCCAAGATCAACTTTTGGTGATGAACAATGCCTTTTCCAGCATGATGGAGCACCTTGCCATAAGGCAAAATGTGATAACTAAGTGGCTCGGGGAACAAAACATCGATATTTTGGGTCCATGGCCAGGAAACTCCCCAGACCTTAATCCCATTGAGAGCTTGTGGTCAATCCTCAAGAGGCGGGTGGACAAACAAAACCCCACAAATTCTGACAAACTCCAAGCATTGATTATGCAAGAATGGGCTGCCATCAGTCAGGATGTGGCACAGAAGTTAATTGACAGCATGCCAGGGCGGATTGCAGAAGTCTTGAAAAAGAAGGGTCAACACTGCAAATATTGACTCTGCATCAACTTCATGTAATTGTCAATAAAAGCCTTTGACACTTATGAAATGCTTGTTATTATACTTCAGTATTCCATACTAACATCTGACAAAAATATCTAAAGACACTGAGGCAGCAAACCTTGTGAAAATTAATATTTGTGTCATTCTCAAAACTTTTGGCCACAACTATACACACACACACACACTGAAGTGGGTGGACCTTTGGCCAAGTTGAATCCAATTTAGAACCTCTTACTTCTACCCCCTCCTTTTTCGAACATTCTGTTAAAAATCGCGCAACTTTTCAGCGTCCTGCTACTCATGCCAGGAATATAGTATATGCATATGATTAGTATGTGTGGATAGAAAACACTCTGAAGTTTCTAAAACTGGTTAAATCACGGCTGTGACTATAACAGATGGTGTGTTTCATTGAAAAACGCAAGAAAAACTGCTCTCTGAAAGCTAAAAATAATTTCCATAAGTCACTTCCACGAGTTGTTAAAAGAGAACAGAATTTAATATCGACCTGCCTGCAATTCATACAAATTCCACACGATGTCGCCATTGTCGTCATTTTCAATTGAATTAATTGTTGGAAAATCCATCTATCTGGCATCCATTTTCCCAGTCTTCACCCGGATGTTGTTAATGAAGACATTGGCAGCCATTGATTTGCAAGCGAGGACCTATTGAATACACATCGCCCTGTAATCATTTTGATAGATTATAAACGTTTACTAATACCTAAAGTTGGATTACAAAAGGATTTCGAAGTGTTTTGTGAAAGTTTATCGTCGACTTTTTTAATTTAAAAAAATGACGCAGCGTTTAAAAACGATGTTTTTTTCTGAATGACACAGCTTCCATACAAAGCTATTTTGGGTATATATGGACCGATTTAAACGAAAAAAAGACCCAATAGTGATGTTTATGGGGCATATAGGAGTGCCAAGAAAGAAGCTCGTCAAAGGTAATGAATGTTTTATATTTTATTTCTGCGTTTTGGGTAGCGCCGGCTACCGCAAAATCTGTTGTTTACGTGTCGTGCTGGCATTTTGGGGGGTGCATGCTATCAGATAATAGCTTCTCATGCTTTCGCCGAAAAGCATTTTAAAAATCTGACTTGCTGGCTAGGTTCACAACGAGTGTAGCTTTAATTCAATACCCTGCTTGTGAATTTTGATCAAGGATTGAGTTGTAACGAGTACATTTAGCATTTAGCGTAGCGCATTTGCATTTCCAGGTGCATACTTGAGACGTCTGCGTCTCAAGTATGGTCAAGAAGTTCCTAATGTAACCTGATGTAAGAGCAGTCTTGACATTCAACAGGAAATAACATTTTATTTTGCTCCACAAGCGAAGCTGCCATCCAATCCATTCACAGCACTGAAGGACATAACACCTTCATGAGTTTCGAGGTGATTCATGTCAATGTGAAGAAATCACTTGTTGATATCTCAACACCTACTGTAGCAACAACAGCCATTGAATGTACCATATCTGAACAATAAAGGGCTCAATTTGAAACAACCTAACACAATGGTAAATCTACATGCGGGCGCTAGCACTACAAGTTCAGGGGTGTGGCAGAAATATTTGAGCTATTTTCCATATAGAAAATGTTGGCGCATTTGCTGGCGTTGGTGGGAAAGGGCTGGGTTTTGATGAATAAACAAGTTATAAGTGTGTCAAGGCTTGGCCCCTCACTGATCAATCAGAAAGTGTTCCATGGGGAAATACTGTATATGGTTTGCTTCAAGTTGTGTATTTATGGGATTTTATGTATTGCCTAGGAATCAACTCTAATTCCAATGTTAGTCTGTTACAGTTTGTTAAATGGCTTACAGAAACAAAATAACAAAAGGTAGACCTATCTTTGCTAAATACATTAACTTGAACCCATTTGCAGTCCACATTGTTCTGTCTTTAGTAGCGTTCACACTGATATAGGTGCTAGGCCTACTGTAAATTGAAACGCCAAACATCATCAATAAGCAAGATTCAAATAATTATTGAAAAGGCCTAAAAAGACAAAGAAACAACAACTTGTTTTAAATGGGCTATGTCACACTAACAAGCCCCGTTATTTCTCCCTGTAGGCACATCATATTAAAACAACACAGACTACGGAGGGTTTTACACACATCCAAACTTTTCTCAGGAGATGGACAAAGATTCAATATAAATATTAAGGGGGAATGTCCACTCACTGTTATACTGCTGCCAATAGGCCTATGTTTTCTGAACATAATCTGAACCATCTTACATATTGACCACACCGCCCGCGTCGCGTGAGCAAAATAAACGTACATGTACATGTAGCCTAGTTAAATAAACGTAAAAAAATCAAATATATTTATATACAGTTGAAGTCGGAAGTTTACATTCACTTAGGTTGGAGTCATTAAAACTCATTTTTCAACCACTCCACAAATCTCTATAATTTTGGCAAGTCGGTTAGGACATCTACTTTGTGCATGACACAAGTCATTTTTCCAACAATTGTTTACAGACAGATTATTTCACTTTTAACTCACTGTATCACAATTCCAGTGGGTCAGAAGTTTTCATACACTAAATTGACTGTGCCTTTAAACAGCTTGGAAAATTCCAGAAAATTATGGCATGGCTTTAGAAGCTTCTGATAGGCTAATTGACATCACGTGAGTCAATTGGAGGTGTACCTGTGGATGTATTTCAAGGCCTCCCTTCAAACTCAGTGCCTCTTAGTTTGACATCATGGGAAAATCAAAAGGAATCAGCCAAGACCTCAGAAAGAAAATTGTAGTTTTTATATTTTAATAAAGCTTTGGTGATTAAAATGTTTTTCCAAGCTGTCTCAGTAGCCAAACCATTTATAGGCAGTCTTGACTACTTCGCGATTGCATTAGGCAGCCAAAAAAAAGCCTTAATTGAGAGGAGGGGATGCTTTGCATGGTTTTAATAAAATAAAATGAAATTGGGAAAAAACATGAGTTTTTTATGTTTCTAAATACAAAGTATACAGGAAACAAAAGCACATAAGGCTACTCATCAGCTGCTACGGGCCTGTATGTCTCAGACAGATCGCCAGGCTCACCGGCCTCCGCCGGCTTGTCAGGCTCTCATGCCTGAGCCGGATTGCCAGGCTCCCCGGCCTCAGCCGGTGTGTCAGGTTCCTGTGTCCCGGCAACAGGATCCCGCGCATCAGTAGAGGTGACCGGTCCACTCCTGATCCTCGGGATCGTCATGTTGATCGCCGTCCTGCGGCTGGAGCTGTGCGTTGGGGAGGGGTACTGTCACGTGTGCTCCCTCCTTGGCCTCTAGGTCACCAGGCTGCTCGTTATGACGCACACCTGTCACCGTCGTTACGCGCACCTGCGCGTCCTCATACTCACCTGGACTCCATCACTTCCCTGATTACCTTCCCTATGTATGTCACTCCATTTGGTTCCTTCCCCAGGCATTATTGTTTCTGTTTCATGTCTGTGCGTTGTTCGTGTTTCTAGTTTTATGTTTGGTTTATTGATTAAATCACTCCCTGATCTTGCTTCCCGACTCTCAGCGCACATCGTTGAAATATTCCAGAAGTAGATATTGTGGCAAACCTCTTCAAGGTTATGAGCGTTTGTCACAAATTAAGTGGGAAACTGTCACCAAATCACCCCAGAATGAGAGTTATTTCGAACAGGAACAGGACCTGTGTGTTTGTTTCTCCGTCCTGGTCCACCCAGGCCGTAGGCGAGGTCAAGGATAGCAGGGTTCAGTACACAAATCGGGTTCTCGGTAGGTCCAGGTCCAAACGCCAACAGGTAAGTCCAAAACAGTCCAGCTCATACACAGTAAATCCAGCCGATATATATCGCCTATTTCTCTATGGTTCATAGATCTTTCCAGCCCCCTCTCTCTCTTCCTGGTTTTTCTTGAACCTTTATCTGTGAGTCGGCTCCACCTTCTGAAGGTTCCCCTTGCTTCTGGGACCTGTAGTTTTGGCAGTCGGACATTTTGTGATCTGTAGTTCTGATCGGGGTGGCCATTTTAGTGACCGGGCAGAGCCCGTTTATTAGCTCTGCTCTCACATATCTGCCATTTATCACTCGACCCCCTTCTTTGCCACAAAATATACGATTGTTTTTGTGTGCCCCTTTCAACTTAAGTATGTATAGACCGTTCTAATTGATGCTTGTCTTATGTCTATCAATACGGGTGTGGTACACTTCCTGTAAAATAACCTGACAAAGATCCTAGCAGGATGGAAACGTTGTGTGTTTACTCATTTTATTTTTTATTTTATTTTACCTTTATTTAACCAGGTAGGCTAGTTAATATATACATATACAGTGTGTGCAAATGAGGTAGGATACCGGAGGTAAGGCAATAAATAGGCCATAGTGGCGAAATAATTACAATATAGCAATTAAACACTGGAGTGATAGATGTGCTGAAGATGAGTGTACAAGTAGAGATACTGGGGTGCAAAGGAGCAAAATAATTAACAATATGGGGATGAGGTAGTTGGATGGGCTGTTTACAGATTGGCTGTGTACAGATGCAGTGATCTATGAGCTGCTCTGACAGCTGATGCTTAAAGTTAATGAGGGAGATATGGGTCTCCAGCTTGAGTGATTTTTGCAATTCGTTCCAGTTATTGGCAGCAGAGAACTGGAAGGAAAGGCGGACAAAGGAGGAATTGGCTTTGGGGGTGACCAGTGAGATATACCTGCTGGAGCGCGTGCTGCGGGTGGGTGCTGCTACGGTGACCAGTGAGATATACCTGCTGGAGCACGTGCTGCGGGTGGGTGCTGCTACGGTGACCAGTGAGATATACCTGCTGGAGCACGTGCTGCGGGTAGGTGCTGCTACGGTGATCAGTGAGATATACCTGCTGGAGCGCGTGCTGCTACGGTGACCAGTGAGATATACCTGCTGGAGCGCGTGCTGCGGGTAGGTGCTGCTACGGTGACCAGTGAGATATACCTGCTGGAGCGCTTGCTGCGGGTAGGTGCTGCTACGGTGACCAGTGAGAAGATATACCTGCTGGAGCACGTGCTGCGGGTAGGTGCTGCTACGGTGACCAGTGAGATATACCTGCTGGAGCACGTGCTGCGGGTAGGTGCTGCTACGGTGACCAGTGAGAAGATATACCTGCTGGAGCACGTGCTGCGGGTAGGTGCTGCTACGGTGACCAGTGAGATATACCTGCTGGAGCACGTGCTGCGGGTAGGTGCTGCTACGGTGACCAGTGAGATATACCTGCTGGAGCACGTGCTGCGGGTAGGTGCTGCTACGGTGACCAGTGAGCTGAGATAATAAGGGTAGGTGGTGGAGATTATGACTGTGTGGGCTCTATATCTTCTACACTGTTGGAGCTTGTAACAAGCAGTTTCGCTGCACCTGCTATAACACTTGCACATCTGTGTACGTGTACAATTAACTTTGATTTGACCTCCGATAGTCCCATGATCTACAACCCACACACAACGAGACGGAGAGAGCTAAAGATGGAGAAAGACAGGAGAAAAGTGGACCCAGAAAAGAGAAAGAGAGGAGGGAGAGAGAAAGAGAGACGGAAGGGGCTAAAGATGGAGAAAGACAGGAGAAAAGTGGACCCAGAAAAAGAGAAAGAGAGGAGGGAGAGAGAAAGGCAAAGAAGGACACGCCACAGGAGAGCAGACAGTCAAGGGGAGAAATGGACTGCAATTACAGCTGACTTCACAGGTCTGCTGGAATAGGAGGTAGTTGGAGGACACAACCACACACACACACACACAGCTCTCTCCTTTCAATGCCTCTCACCATTTTGTAATGCCAGTCAGTGAAGAAAGAAGAGGGGTGGATTGTCTACTGTCCGTGTTCCATCTCTCTATTCTTCTATTATACATACCTACATTGACTAAAGAACGGCCAGGAAAAGTTACTGAGCGAGGACACATTAGTGAGGAATTTGTGTGTTCTCTTCCTGACGGAGACATCATTTAATAAGAGATAAAGAGAAGACTGTTGTAGACAGAGAGAGAGAGGACTGTTGTAGACAGAGAGAGAGAGGACTGTTGTAGACAGAGAGAGAGGACTGTTGTAGAGAGAGAGAGAGAGGACTGTTGTAGACAGAGAGAGAGAGAGGACTGTTGTAGAGAGAGAGAGAGAGGACTGTTGTAGACACAGAGAGAGAGAGGACTGTTGTAGACAGAGAGAGAGAGGACTGTTGTAGACAGAGAGAGAGAGAGGACTGTTGTAGACAGAGAGAGAGGACTGTTGTAGACGGAGAGAGAGAGGACTGTTGTAGACAGAGAGAGAGAGGACTGTTGTAGACAGAGAGAGAGGTGAGTGTTATAGACAGAGAGAGAGAGGACTGTTGTAGACAGAGAGAGAGAGGACTGTTGTAGACAGAGAGAGAGGACTGTTGTAGACAGAGAGAGACAGAGGACTGTTGTAGACAGAGAGAGAGAGAGAGGACTGTTGTAGACAGAGAGAGAGGGGACTGTTGTAGACAGAGAGAGAGGACTGTTGTAGACAGAGAGAGAGAGGACTGTTGTAGACACAGAGAGAGAGGACTGTTGTAGACAGAGAGAGGACTGTTGTAGACAGAGAGAGAGATGAGTGTTATAGTCAGAGAGAGAGGACTGTTGTAGACAGAGAGAGGACTGTTGTAGACAGAGAGAGAGGACTGTTATAGACAGAGAGAGAGAGAGAGGACTGTTGTAGACAGAGAGAGAGGACTGTTGTAGACAGAGAGAGAGAGGACTGTTGTAGACAGAGAGAGAGGACTGTTGTAGACAGAGCGAGAGAGGACTGTTGTAGACAGAGAGAGGACTGTTGTAGACAGAGAGAGGACTGTTGTAGACAGAGAGAGAGAGGAGTGTTAAAGACAGAGAGAGAGGGGACTGTTGTAGACAGAGAGAGAGAGGAGTGTTATATACACAGAGAGATGGGAGTGTTATAGACAGAGAGAGAGAGGACTGTTATAGACACAGAGAGAGAGGACTGTTGTAGACAGAGGGGGACTGTTATAGACAGAGAGAGAGAGGAGTGTTAAAGACACAGAGAGAGAGGGGACTGTTGTAGACAGAGAGAGAGAGGAGTGTTATAGACACAGAGAGATGGGAGTGTTATAGACAGAGAGAGAGAGGAGTGTTATAGACAGAGAGAGAGAGGAGTGTTATAAACAGAGAGAGAGGGGACTGTTATAGACAGAGAGAGAGAGGACTGTTATAGACAGTGAGAGAGAGGACTGTTGTAGACAGAGAGAGAGAGAGGAGTGTTAAAGACACAGAGAGAGAGAGAGGAGTGTTATAGACAGAGAGAGAGAGGAGTGTTATAAACAGAGAGAGAGATGGGAGTGTTATAGACAGAGAGAGAGAGGACTGTTGTAGACAGAGAGAGAGGAGTGTTATAGACAGAGAGAGAGGACTGTTGTAGACAGAGAGAGAGAGGACTGTTGTAGACAGAGAGAGAGGAGTGTTATAGACAGAGAGAGAGAGGACTGTTGTAGACAGAGAGAGAGGAGTGTTATAGACAGAGAGAGAGGACTGTTGTAGACAGAGAGAGAGGGGAGTGTTAAAGACAGAGAGAGAGGGGAGTGTTATAGACAGAGAGAGAGGAGTGTTATAGACACAGAGAGAGAGGAGTGTTATAGACACAGAGAGAGAGGAGTGTTATAGACAGAGAGAGAGAGGAGTGTTATAGACAGAGAGAGAGAGGAGTGTTATAAACAGAGAGAGAGATGGGAGTGTTATAGACAGAGAGAGAGAGGACTGTTGTAGACAGAGAGAGAGGAGTGTTATAGACAGAGAGAGAGGGGAGTGTTATAGACAGAGAGAGAGGAGTGTTATAGACACAGAGAGAGAGGAGTGTTATAGACACAGAGAGAGAGGACTGTTGTAGACAGAGAGAGAGGGGAGTGTTATAGACAGAGAGAGAGGAGTGTTATAGACACAGAGATAGAGGAGTGTTATAGACACAGAGAGAGAGGAGTGTTATAGACACAGAGAGAGAGGAGTGTTATAGACAGAGAGAGAGGAGTGTTATAGACAGAGAGAGAGAGGAGTGTTATAGACAGACGGACAGAGAGAGAGAGAGAGAGAGAGAGAGAGAGAGAGAGAGAAAATCCAGAAAAGAGCCGTTAAATTCAACAACCACCTAAAAGGAAGTGATTCCCAAACCTTCCATAACAAAACCATCACCTACAGAGATGAACCTGGAGAAGAGCCCCCTAATAAGCAAGCTGGTCATCCCCTAATAAGCAACCTGTCATCCCTGTCCTGTCATCCCTGTCCTGTCCGCCGTGTCATCCCTGTCCTGACCTCCCTGTCCTGTCCTCCCTGTCATCCTTGTCCTGACCTCCCTGTCCTGACCTCCCTGTCCTGTCCTCCCTGTCATCCTTGTCCTATCCTCCCTGTCCTGTTCTCCCTGTCATCCCTGTCCTGTCATCCCTGTCCTGTCCTCCCTGTCATTCCTGTCCTGTCATCCCTGTCCTGTCATCCCTGTCCTGTCCGCCGTGTCATCCCTGTCCTGACCTCCCTGTCCTGTCCTCCCTGTCCTCCCTGTCCTGTCCTCCCTGTCCTGTCCTCCCTGTCCTGTCCACCCTGTCATCCCTGACCTGTCCTGTCATCCCTGTCCTGTTATCCCTGTCCTCCCTGTCATCCCTGTCCTGTCCTCCCTGCCCTGTCCTCCCTGTCCTGTCATCCCTGTCCTGTAACCCCTGTCCTGTCATCCCTGTCCCTGTCATCCCTGTCCTGTCATCCCTGTCCTGTCATCCCTGTCCTGTCATCCCTGTCCTGTCCTCCTGTCATCCCTGTCCTGTCCTACCTGTCATCCCTGTCCTGTCCTCCCTGTCCTCCCTGTCATCCCTGTCCTGTCACCCCTGTCCTCCCTGTCCTGTCATCCCTGCCCTGTCCTCACTGTCATCCCTGTCCTGTCCTCCCTGTCCTGTCCTCCCTGTCATCCCTGTCCTGTCCTCCCTGTCCTGTCCTCCCTGTCATCCCTGTCCTGTCCTCCCTGTCATCCCTGTCCTGTCCTCCCTGTCCTGTCCTCCCTGTCATCCCTGTCCTGTCCTCCCTGTCCTGTCCTCCCTGTCTTGTCATAATGTTGAGTGTAAATTATATGAAATATGTTCAAAGCAAATGCAACCGAGTCTTCCAGACAAACTCAAACTATTTCCTCCACTGTGTGTGTGTGTGCTTGTGTGTGTGTGTGTGTGTGTGTGTGTGCGTGCGTGTGCGTGTGTGTGTGTGTGTGTGTGTGTGTGTGTGTGAGTGTTTGCGTCACACTGAGGTGAAGGTGCTCTTCTCACATGGCCACTGAAGCACAGCCAGCTTCAGACTACAGGGTCACAGTTCACCTCTTTTCCTCTCTCTCTTTCTGTCTCTTTCCCTCCCCCGCTCACTGTCTCTCTCCCTCCCTCCAGGGGTGGACTGGACCCAGTAATCAGTCCTGGAATTTCTAACACCCAGGCCCATTTTCTTCCTTGAGGCCCCGAGACCGGCCAATCTTATCCTTGAGGCCCCGAGACCAGACAATCTTATCCTTGAGGCCCCGAGACCAGACAATCTTATCCTTGAGGCCCGAGACCAGACAATCTTATCCTTGAGGCCCCGAGACCAGACAATCTTATCCTTGAGGCCCCGAGCCCGGACAATCTTATCCTTGAGGCCCCGAGACCAGAAAATCTTATCCTTGAGGCCCCGAGACCAGACAATCTTATCCTTGAGGCCCCGAGGCCAGACAATATTATCCTTGAGGCCCCGAGACCAGAAATACCAGATGGCCAGTCCGCCCCTCCCTCCCTCCCTCACCCTCACTTTTTTTTCCCTTCATCCCCTCTCCCCCCAACCTGTTCTCCATGTACCCCTTCCTCTTCCACTGACAGTCCACCCTGCCCTCTGTGTGTGTGAATAATGGAGGTGTGTTTGTGTCTGGACAGCAGATGGTCAGCCAGGCTCTCTCCTCTTTAAGACCATGCTGAGAGCACATCAGCGGCTGACCAGGCTCAGACAGGGACAGCCATCAATTTGACCAGCCCTAATAATATCTCACACACACACACACGCACAAAGACACACGCCATGAGACACCAATTAGCTTATCCCTCCCTACACACACACAGCTGTCATAGGCCAGGAGAAGGGCTTTCACATCCATTTCACCTAATCATCCCTTTATTCTACCCAATTTCACTTCCTCCCAGCCCATCTTCCCCCATCTCTCCCCCTTTTCCCCACACCGTTCCAAACTTCCATCCCTCCCACACACTGCCATTCCTCTACTCTAGTGACTGTATCCCAGACCCCACCTCTCACAGTGACTGTATCCCAGACCCCACCTCTCACAGCGACTGTATCCCAGACCCCACCTCTCACAGTGACTGTATCCCAGACCCCACCTCTCACAGTGACTGTATCCCAGACCCCACCTCTCCAGCGACTGTATCCCAGACCCCACCTCTCACAGCGACTGTATCCCAGACCCCACCTCTCACAGTGACTGTATCCCAGACCCCACCTCTCACAGTGACTGTACTCATACCCATTGCACCCTAACCCCTACCCCCAACCCCTACTCCTAGCACCCTACCCTCTGCTACTCCTACCCATAGCACCCTAACCCCTACCCATAGCACCCTAACCCCTACCCGTAGCACCCTAACCCCTACCCCAGCACCTTGCCCTCTGCTACTCCTACCCGTAGCACCCTAACCTACCCCTAACCCCTACTCCTAGCACCCTACCCTCTGCTACTCATACCCATAGCACCCTAACCCCTACCCCTAACCCCTACCCTCTTCTACTCCTACCCATAGCACCCTAACCCCTACCCTCTGCTATCCTACCCGTAGCACCCTAACCCCTACCCCTAACCCCTACCCTCTGCTACTCATACCCATAGCACCCTAATCCCTACCCCTAACCCCTACCCTCTGCTACTCCTACCCGTGGCACCATACCATCTGCTACTCCTAGCAACCGCCAGCCCATAAGCCTGTGTTCCATCTCTGACCCGTAGAGTCACATGAGTTAACCCAGACTCTCATTCACACGCAAACACACTCAACCAATACACAGCCACCCTCTTTTTTCACTCTTCACACACAATCAACCTCTTTTCCTCTTTCTCTCCATTCACTCCAGGTTCCCCTAATCCCACACGACCCCCTTCACCCCCTCTACTGAACCCCCCCCCCCTCTCACTCCTTCCCTGTTTTCTTGCCCACCTCTCATTTTCCCATTTTGTTCCACTTGTAAGGTTTCTCTAATCCAGCAACCCCTCTTTCGAAAAACCCTCCAACTCCATCCCCAACCTCTCCCTCTCCTTTTCATCTGTTTCTATTCTTGACATTCATCCCTCTGCTTCTTCCCATTTCCTCCCCTCCTCCCCCTGTCCTCTATCTGAGAAGCAGTTCTCCAGACTCATGGCTAGTGTCTGTCAGTCTGTCTGTCCCTGCCTGCTGCATGGCTGAAGGGTAAAGGTCAAAAGGCCCTCGTCTCTTTGGGACACCATATTTAATTCATCATTACAGAGCAGCTCTGCGGGAGCCACGGTGTGTGTGTGTGTGTGTGTGTGTGTGTGTGTGTGTGTGTGTGTGTGTGTGTGTGTGTGTGTGTGTGTGTGTGTGTGTGTGTGTGTGTGAGACAGAGAGAAAGAAAGAAATAAAGAGCGAGTGAGGGTGTGAGTGAGGGTGCGAGTGAGGTTGTGAGTGAAGGTGAGTGAGAGGCAAAGACCATGTATGTTTGGGTATATGAGCCATTATGCTGTGAATAGAACGTGTAGACACATCTGCTTAGCTTGTGGGTCCTTTCTGCTTGTCTACTTCATATAGATGTCAACATAATGTATATGTCATATGTGTGTGAGTGTGTATGTTTACATGAGGTCAACTGACATGTCATGGTTATACCATAGTAGCTAACAGCTTCAAAGCACTGCCATTTTCATTGTTAACCCCTTTTTTAAATGTCTTTTTTATTGAACCTTAATTTAACGAGGCAAGTCAGTTAAGAACAAATTCTTATTTACAAGGACGGCCTCCCAAAAGGCAAAAGACCTCCTGCGGGAACGGGGGCCTGGGATTAAAAATAAAACAAATTTAAAAATATATAAATATAGGACAAAACACACATCACACCAAGAGACAACACAACACTACATAAAGAGAGACCAAAGACAACAACATAGCATGGCAGCAACACAGCATGTGGCAGCAACACAGCATGGTAGCAACACAACATAACAAAAACATGGTAGCAGCACAAAAACATGGTACAAACATTATTGGTCACAGTCAACAGCACGAAGGGCAAGAAGGTAGAGACAACAATGCATCACGCAAAGCAGCCACAACTGTGAGTAAAAGTGTCCATGATTGAGTCTTTGAATGAAGAGATTGAGATAAAACTGTCCAGTTTTAGTGTTTGTTGCAGCTCGTTCCAGTCGCTAGCTGCAGCGAACTGAAAAGACGAGCGACCCAGGGTGTGTGCTTTGGGGACCTTTAACAGAATGTGACTGGCAGAATGGGTGTTGTATGTGGAGGATAAGGGCTGCAGTAGATTTCTCAGATAGGGGGGAGTGAGGCCTAAGTGGGTTTTATAAATAAGCATCAACCAGTGGGTCTTGTGACGGGTATACAGAGATTACTAGTCTGCAGAGGAGTATAAAGTGCAGTGATGT
>NC_092166.1:17277830-17292830 GCF_045791955.1 Oncorhynchus clarkii lewisi | reverse complement strand
ACTTTTGATGGTTTCTCATGGCTCTGCAGTCATTACGTCTTTAAGTCATTATGAATGAGGATGGGCAGATAATAACACTGTAATGGTGATCACAGTGGATAATGTCTGTCTGTCTGGACATACATTAGGCCAACTGTACCTGTACGTGTGGAGGATGACATTGATTGGCTCATTGGGCTTTGGAGAAAAATGTACTGTGTGTACAGAATGTTCTTTTTCTTGCATTACCATTGCCCATACCAGACAGATGGGAGTTGCTAGGGACCTCAAGATACGATATTATTGCGATACTTCGGTGCCGATACGATATGTATTGTTCACCATATGTCTGCTGCAGAGGGACAAGACAGAGCCATGACAAAACGAGTTTTAAATCAGTCATGGAAATAAGTGCTGAAAACAAATTGGCTCCCAACTTAAAAAGAAGGTGGAGGACAAGCTGTGAAGGAAAAATACTGGAGTTTTGGTGCAGGTACAGACAACTAGCGAGAAAATAATATCCCGATATGTAACTGTAGCGATTTTTTCTTCCATCATCACTCATACCAGAGAGGGTCCAACAGACAGACTACAACGAAGGTACTGTACCTAGTGACAGTACAGACACATCTTTCTCCTACTGTCTGTCTGTCTGTAGTCCTGTTATTACATTTTTTCTCAATGGCTAAAACACTAAAAACCCATTGGCTGACAAAGTTCTCAGTTGCCTGGACTCATTTAGCTAATTATGCAATCTGTTGTCAATACCTTAAACCATTTCACATGGTAAAACACAATTTGCAGATCTCACTTAGACTTTTCAGCAAAACTCTAAACACATTCTCATTCTCAAAACACATTCTGCACTCTAATGCACATGTCATCCATACTGGTAAACACAAGTGGCAACAATCAAATACAAATAGAGAAGACTTGTCATTGATTGAACACAACCACTCAAAATTGATTTAACCTGTTTCAAATGATGCGACACAACCACTATAAGCCAGTTCAGAGATTCAGTTCACAGGTTGTTGAAGGTGGGAAGGAGAAAGTCTGAGAATGGATACTGTAGTACAATGCATTGTAGGCTGTATACTGTACAATGGACACATTGTATGGCCCTGAACATTGTGCTTTCCATTTATTAACAGTACTGACTGCTCAATAGATTTTGACTGGTTGCAGGTTCATATCAACAAAGAACAAGAATTACAGTATCACAGAGACAAAGGACAAGTTTGTGAGATGCAGGGTACAGTACTGTAAAAATAGGGATACAAGGAGGAGGAAGAACAAAAAACAAAATTGCAAAGAGCAAAGCAGAGTAGTAATTTCTTATACATTTTGAGCTACTATGATAGAACATGTTTTCGTTCATCAAAAGACAATGACAGAAAAATTTGAATATTTTTTTAGATTAAAAATGTACATATCCCTGAAAATTTTATGTTTTGAACAATGTGTTTTCTATTTTTCGGTGTATTGTTTACTGACTGCTTGAGAGTGTATATACTTTTGATCACTTTGTTTATGATTTGAGAGCCGTGTTTGATTTTGAACACAGGTAAAACTGTTTTGAGGCGAATGTTTCATTTTGCAAGAGGAGTCAGGTTATGTAAATAGTGCTTGAAGATGAGGTTTTGTGTTTAATGTTTTCAGGAAATGGAGCAAGGTTTCAGAAATTGTGTTTTAGCAATTGAGAAAAACTTTATCACTCACCCCAGATGCAGGGTAGGCCGTCCAGCCTAGCTCGGCAGTAGCCACCCGAGTATCCATCAACGTTTCTACGAGAGAGAGAGAGAGAGAGAGAGAGAGGGGTGAGCGGAGGTAGGGAGAGAGAGAGAGGGAGAGAAGGAGAGAGGGGTGCGCGGAGGTAGGGAGAGAGAGAGAGGGAGAGAAGGAGAGAGGGGTGCGCGGAGGTAGGGAGAGAGAGAGAGAGGGAGAGAGGGGTGAGCGGAGGTAGGGAGAGAGAGAGAGGGAGAGAGGGGTGCGCGGAGGTAGAGAGAGAGAGAGAGGGAAAGAGGGGTGAGCGGAGGTAGGGAGAGAGAGAGAGGGAGAGAGGGGTGCGCGGAGGTAGAGAGAGAGAGAGAGGGAGAGAGGGGTGAGCGGAGGTAGGGAGAGAGAGAGAGGGAGAGAGGGGTGAGCGGAGGTAGGGAGAGAGAGAGAGGGAGAGAGGGGTGAGCGGAGGTAGTGAGAGAGAGAGAGGGAGAGAGGGGTGCGTGGAGGTAGGGAGAGAGGGAGAGAGAGAGAAAGAGAGAGAGAGAGAGAGAGAGAGAGAGAAAGAGGGAGAGGCTAGAGTCAGTTATACAAACATCACAGTGCAGGGCAGAGTAAGTTCTCATACATTCCCAGTCCTGTTCCATGGTTGAAGTTGAGCCATGAAGGAGCACTTTGATGAGTTTTACTGCGGAAAACCACCTGAGTTTGATCCAGAAAAGAACACTTGCTGACAGAAATAAAATGACCCTGCTAGATTTATCTTCCATTTCCACAAGAACAAAGAGTTGCATTTCTCCATTTGAGTGGAATGTTGAGGGCCAGTGTCCAGCCCATACCTCCGGCCCATAGCTCTGGCACATAGTTCTGGGCCCCTAGCTCCGGCCCATAGCTCTGGCCTATATCTTCGGCCCATAGCTCCAGCCCATAGCTCCGGAACCATAGCTCTGGCCTATATCTCCGGCCCATAGCTCCGACCCATAGCTCCAGAACCATAGCTCTGGCCTATATCTCCGGCCCATAGCTCCGGAACCATAGCTCTGGCCTAAATCTCCGGCCCATAGCTCCGACCTTGCTCTAGTACTAGTGCTGAGCATTATCTCACTGTGTGCATGTGTGTCTGCCCTTGTGCTTGTGTCCGCCAGTGTGTGTGTGTGTGTGTGTGTGTGTGTGTGTCTGCCCTTGTGCTTGTGTCCACCAGTGTGTGTGTGTGTGTGTGTGTGTGTCTGCCCTTGTGCTTGTGTCCGCCAGTGTGTGTGTGTGTGTGTCTGCCCTTGTGCTTGTGTCCGCCAGTGTGTGTGTGTGTGTGTGTCTGCCCTTGTGCTTGTGTCCACCAGTGTGTGTGTGTGTGTGTGTGTGTGTGTGTGTGTGTGTGTGTGTGTGTGTGTGTGTGTGTGTGTGTGTGTGTGTGTGTGTGTGTGTGTGTGTGTGTGTGTGTGCTGAGGGCCGAGCTTTGTGCCATTGTTTACCCAGAGAGATGTCCATCATCAGTGTAGAGGGCTTTCCACAGCCAGCCAGGCCATTTCCAAGTGTTTACTTTAGAAACACTATCAGAGCACTGACACCCTGATAGCCTGGCCAGAGACAATAGACTCAACAAACAAAACCATAGACACCAATTGGGTCTCACGGACAACTCTTGACATGGCATTGATATCCAATCGGCTCACCTTAGTACTAAACAAATCAACAAATGAAAACCACCTTCAACAGCCAATTCAAAACATTTGTCTACAAAGCAGCCTTCCTCAAGAGCTCCCAAAATAACATGTGGTTTATAAGATACAGACTGAGAGGCTTCAAATGCAGGGCAGACATGCTCATCCACACACCTTGAGAGGTGAATAATTATCTCCATTTCACTTCTCTTCCTCTTTTCTTTTGCCTCTCTCAGAGAATGATGGGTACCCCCCCTTCTCTCTCCCTAACCCTCCCTGACACCCCACAGACAAATAGACCTGGCACCAGTCCCGAGCCATTTGTCAGCCTGTGTTGATTCATATCGGCAGCTCTGGCACACCGTCGGCGTCGCTGAAAGCTAATATTGTTCCAGGTAAGTGAGGACGAGAAACTACGGCCTCAGATTTACTGCTTTTCTATGGGCCACCCCCCACCCCCCTCCTCCCCTGAAGAGCTACAGATTGATGAGCCCTGTGACCAGACAGCCTCTTCAGCTGGGTAATGATAGATTCATATGATATAATATAACAAATAGTTTATACTCTGCCAGCAGACGGTTCGTCTTGTTGGAAGTCAGCCAGAGATTATTTCACCTTGGTATATCTTGTGCCAACTGCCAAGGCGTGTCTAGATGAGGATATGTCCGGAAGGCGTGTCTAGGTGTGTCTAGATAGATACAAGAAGGGTGAGGATATGCCAGGAAGGCGTGTCTAGGTGAGGATATACCAGGAAGGCGTGTCTAGGTGAGGATATGCCAGGAAGGCGTGTCTAGGTGAGGATATGCCAGGAAGGCGTGTCTAGGGTTAATGTGGAATAAGATGCCACACATACACGGACACACATGGATCAGACTTATTGTACTGACCACAACTAACCTTATACGATTCTTTATTCTAAACCATATGGTATTACTTGTCTCTTAACTACTGCTGAGGAAAAAGGGTGAAAATAGCATAGGTGATTGATGGGTGAACAGAAGACGGTAGAGGGTGATTTCAGTGTCAATCTCCTCTTCTTGACAGACACTGTCCACAGAAACCACACCAATTAGTCCTGCTGGATATTCAGCTAAAGGCTTCTGCTGTGCTACTGTAGTCACACACACACACACACACACACACACACACACACACACACACACATACACACACATACACACACACACACACACACACACACACACACACACACACACACACACACACACACACACACACACACACACACACACACACACACACACACCTGCAAACGGGCAGACAGACACACACGCATACAACGAGACCAATCTCCTATGTTCTTTAGCACTGACAGCCTTGTTCACATTGGGTTTCCATCAGGCAATTTCAATTTTGTCTGTCACTGCTGTCTGCCTGTCTGTGTGTCTATCTGTCTGTGTCTGTCTGTCTCTCTGCCTGTCTGTCTGTCGGACTGTCTGCCCGTCAGTCTGTCTGTCGTTCTGTCCATCTGTCTGATTAGACTGTGATGGAGTTCTAAGCACAAGCCACTAGGCTCTGTCATGGGGCCTGCATTCATAGGCTAACTCAGGGGAAATGACTGAGGCTTTAGTCAAACCCCAGAGGGAGTGGACCAGCTATTTCTCCTGTCCTATTGAAGAGGTTAAAGGGTGGGGTTAGGAGAGGAGGGGGGTAGTGAGGCAGAGGAAGGAGTGGGGAAGGGGTGTGGTAGGAGGCAGAGGAGACTGATGAGGGTAGGAAACGGAGGGAGGTAGGGCAGAGGGTGAAGTTGAAAACCCAAGGGGGACCATTCGTGTCATGTGGCTAGCCCCCATTAGCAGAGTGTCAGTGCGACAGATGAGTGAATGAGGGACACTAAGTGGACATTAGGACATTAGGAGAGGGGCTAGACAGAGGTCCCATGGGATGAGGAGAGAGCTTCGCCCCTCCCTATGCCACAGCTCAGGCACCTGTCCATCTCTCTGTGGTTTGACAATGTGAAATAATAATGGAGAGTGGTGAATATTGAGTGGAAATGTAGCATGAAAGGTGCTAGAATGCACACTTGCCTGCTTACCATCCCAATGTGGTGAGGCCTAAGTCTAATAATCTTTGGCATCCCAGACTCCACTCATTTTCCTTACCTTCAAGACCCCTCACATAATACAGCATGAAGTGAGGGGATTGATTCATATTGAGACAACATCATATTTTAAGTCACATATTGACATATATTTAATCTTTATAAGTCATATTGATTTCGTTGTGCCTTTACTGAGCTGTTAGGATATCCTGAGCTACCTCTCCAATCCATGCCACTGCCAGCTGTCCCTGGCCCAGGTCGTTTCACGCTGGGCTAATTGTTTCACACGACAGTAACTCCTCTCCTTAAAGCTAGAAAAGCCCCATAAAAGATTGTCCCCTTTTCTTCCGGCCGGCTCCCCCCAAATCACCTCTCAATTAGACCTGACCACATCCAACCACGCCTCCCTCCTCTTCATTTATCCCGTTGCACCCAACTTGTTCTTGTTTGGAGGCTATTCCAGGAAGTGCTTCTATTTAGTTGACATTTTGCCATGTCAGCTTTTAGCTGTGCAGGGGGGAGTTCAATTAAAGAACAAAAACTGTTCGTAAGCAATTATGTCTGGAACCAACTGAAACAGCTACGTCCTAGTGTTTTGTGTTGTTCATAGTATATTGTATTTGTAAAGTATGTGAAGCCACATCAATCCCATAGAAAAACAATGAAATGGTACAGGCCGAGGCAAACCATCACTATAGCTAGAAGCCGTGAGGCCAGAAGGCCATATCGAATGGAACGGATCAGGGATCGTTATTGTAGAATGATCCAGGAATGGCTGGTCCTTTGTTCAAGGTATGCATCATGCGTTACAGCCAGCCACACCAATTAAAGTGAATCAATTATTTTGCTGCAGTCCAGCCCAGTTCCCATCACTGCTCTGTATAAAAGGGACTGCTGGGGTGTTTGTGAGAAAGGGGTTTAATTGAATCTATCTGTCATTGGTGTAATTGTCAGGGTCAGTTTTATTGATCTGAGGAGTGCACCTATGACGTTTTCCAGGCTTTGAACCAACAGCTATTGTACTGTATGAACAAAGCAAAGTGCCTTCTCAGTCAATGCTGTTTTCTTTACTGAGTCTATGGACTATGCCTTTTCTCTCCAGGGCAATCCCTCATGTGATTGTCCATTCTGCAGCCACTGCTACAGTCACCCATCAGCAGCTATAGATCAGGTGACCACTAACCCCCAGCCATTAGGCCCCGGACCCCCGGCCCCAGATACAATAGCGCTCTCTGTCATACCGCAGCCTTCCACAAGCGGAAATGTGGCCTGGAATGAAAGGATCAATACCTAATGAGAGACAGAAGGAGGGAGAAAGAGAGGGAGAGAGAGAGAGAGAGAGAGGGAGAGAGAGAGAGAGAGAGAGAGAGAGAGAGAAAACGAGAGAAAGTAAGGGAGGAGGGGGACTGCGACTGCATTAAACATTGATGGGGCCTCTGCGTCTGAGATCGATACCTCCAGCCCTCTTCACACAATTACACGTCAGTACGCGAACCCATAATACATCACAGTGGACACGCATAATTACATGTTGTCCAAGGGAGCTGCAGGATCCCATTTATACACAGAGAGGTAGGCTACAGGGAAAGTCAATATAAGAAACAGAAGTTGACAGGATACACAACAAAGGGGACTGGGTTGTTCAATGTTCAGATACAGGATGAGGAGTGTTGTCTGGTTAATTGTAACCAGTATAGGACACACTGAGGGGCCGCCAGTGTCATTCTCTCCCTTTGTGGCCATGCCTGAATGTTAGGTGATGTGCGCAGATGGGGTCGATATGACATGTGGTGAGGGCGGCTCTTGGTAGATCACTCTTACTCTGTCAATACGGCTTCCAATTCTCTGAGCCTGATCAAGATATACATATGTTCCAGAGAGAAAGAGGGGGTGGGGAGGAGGATAGACAAACAGAGGAAGAGAGAGGAGGGAGAACTTTTAAACGAGTTAAATAAAGATGAAGCCTTGTTGGCATGCCACTGAGCCTGGCATTTTAAATAGGGTTTGAAAACAAATTGAGGAGGAAAAGAGGCAAAACGTCAGTACAGAGACCAAGTGGAGTCGCAATTCAATGGCTCACACACCAGACGTATGTGTGTTTCACTGGTCACCCCCAAAGCCAATTCCTCCTTTGGCCGCCTTTCCTTACAGTTCTCTGCTGCCAATGACTGGAACGAATTGCAAAAATCACTGAAGCTGGAGACCCATATCTCCCTCACTAACTTGAAGCTCCAGCTGTCAGAGCAGCTCACAGATCACTGCACCTGTACATAGCCCATCTGTCAATAGCCCATCTGTCAATAGCCCATCCAACTACTTCATCCCATACTGTTATTAAATGTTTTGCTCCTTTGCACATTCATCTTCTGCACATCTATCACTCCAGTGTTTAATTGCTAAATTGTAATTATTTCGCCACTACGGCCTATTTATTGCCTTACCTCCCTTATCTTACCTCATTTGCACACACTGTATATAGACTTTCTCTATATTGTGTTATTGACTGTATGTTTGTTTATTCCATGTGTAACTCTGTGTTGTTGTTTGTGTCTGCTTTGCTTTATATTGGCCAGGTCACAGTTGTAAATGAGAGCTTGTTCTCAACTAGCCTACCTGGTTAAATAAAGGGGAAATGGAAAAATGAAAAATGTGGCAGGGTCTACAGACAATCACAGACTACAAAGGGAAAACCAGCCACATCGCGAACACCAACATCTTGCTTCTAGACAAGCTAAACACCTTCTTCACCAGCTTTGAGGAAAACACAGTGCCACCGACGTGGCCCGCTACCAAGAACTGTGGGCTCTCCTTCTTCGTGGCCGACGTGAGTAAGACATTTAAACGCGTTAACCCTCGCAAGGCTGCCGGCCCAGATGGCCTCCCTAGCCGCGTCCTCAGAGCATGCGCAGACCAGCTGGCTGGAGTGTTTACGGACATATTCAAACTCTCCTTATCTCGGTCTGCTGTCCCCACATGCTTCAAGGTGTCCACCATTATTCCTGTACCCAAGAATGCAAAGGTAACTGAACTAAATGACTATCGCCCCGTAGCACTCACGTCTGTCATCATGAAGTGTTTTAAGAGGCTAGTTAAGGATCATATCACCTCTCCCTTACCTGACACTCTAGACCCACTTCAATTTACGCCCCATTATGATTCTTTTCATTTTATGTAACCTTAAACCAGGTAAAACCCATTGAGGTTAAAAAGCTCTTTTGCGAAGGCGACCTGGAAAGAAGGCAAAACAGGGAAATAGCAGCGTGTCCATAAACCATTATAGAAAACACAGAATACACACATAATACAACGTGTCACAAGTTAAAGGTACAATTGAAGATTAGAAGCAACTGCAGTCTTCACAAACAGTGTGGTCGATCAGAGTCTTAAAAACAGGCAAAGACACTAAATCCCCTAACTTTTAAAACCTTCTGAAGCATGTTCCAAGATGAAGAGGCATTATAGGAAAAATATTTTTACCCCCATGTCAGATCTAGCCTTAGGAACAGACAAGGACAGCAGCAACTGTGAATGAAGACTATATTGAGTGACTGATCTGTTCAGTAAGGAACAGAGATACAAAGGGAGTTGTCCCATCAATGCTTTGTACACAAAAGTGTCCCCGTGCTTTAGCCTCCTGGTGGAGAGACAGGTCCATTGCACCACAGCATACAGATCAGTGATGGGTCAGTGATCTAGCGTTGGTAATACATCTTAAAGCACCATGATACACTGTGTCTAGAGTTTAAGGTCCTTGCTGAGGCCTGCATATAGACAATATCACCATAATCCAGCACTGATTCAAATGTGCTTTGAACAAGATATTTTCTGACTAACATTGAAAAGCAAGATTTGTTCTTGAAATAGAAACCCAATTTCAACTTCAGTTTCTTGGTCAAGTTATCAATGTGCTGTTTAAAATTCAACTTTTCATCTAACCAAATACCAAGATACATATAGGAGGTGACCCTATCAATTTGCTGGCCTGTTGTAGTTCAAATCTGCAGGTGACTCCATCTGTTGACTTCCAGGAAAGAGAAAACCATAAACTGTTTTCCTTTCATTAAGCTGGTGATTCTCTGATCCACCTCTACGCACATGACACCATTCTGTATACTGCTGGCCCTTCTTTGGACACTGTGTTAACTAACCTCCAGATCAGCTTCAATGCCATACAACACTGCCTCCGTGGCCATCAACTGCTCTTAAATGCAAGTAAAACTAAATGCATGCTATTCAACCGATCATTGCCCGCACCTGCCCGCCCGTCCAGCATCACTACTCTGGACGACTCTGACTTAGAATACGTGGACAACCACAAATACCTGGGTGTCTGGTTAGACTGTAAACTCTCCTTCCAGACTCACATTAAGCATCTCCAATCCAAAATGAAATCTAGAATCGGTTTCCTATTTCGCAACAAAGCATCCTTCACTCATGCTACAAAACATACCCTCGTAAAACTGACCAACCTACCGTTCCTCGATTTCGGCGATGTCATTTACAAAATAGCCTCCATCACTCTACTCAACAAACTGGATGCAATCTATCACAGTGCCATCCATTTTGTCACTAAAGCCCCATATACTACCCACCACTGTGACCTGTATGCTCTCGTTGGCTGGCCCTCGCTTCATACTCGTCGCCTAACCCACTGGCTCCAGGTCATCTACAAGTCTTTGCTAAGTAAATCCCAGCCTTATCTCAGCTCACTGGTCACCATAGCAACACCCACCCATAGCACGCGCTCCAGCAGGTATATTTCACTGGTCACCCCCAAAGCCAATTCCTCCTTTGACCGCCTTTCCTTACAGTTCTCTGCTGCCAATGACTGGAACGAATTGCAAAAATCACTGAAGCTGGATACCCATATTTCCCTCATTAACTTTAAGCACCAGCTGTCAGAGCAACTCACAGATAACTGCACCTGTACATAGCCCACCTGTAAATAGCCCATCCAACTACCTCATCCCCATACTGTATTAATTTATTTACCTTGCCTTTGCACCCCAGTATCTCTACTTGCACATTCATCTTTTGTACATCTATCACTCCAGTGTCTAATTGCTATATTGTAATTGCTTCGCCACCATGGTCAACCAGCCTACCTGGTTAAATAAAGTTTAAATAAAAAATAATAATAATAAAATCACAAGTTTCAATTGGAAAAGCTGCCTTTGAATAACATCAAAGGCCAACTGTAAGTCCTGAAAAGCGCTAGAATAAATAATTGTGTCATCAGCAAACAGATGGAGATTTGCAGAGTCAACAGTCTTCCCTATATCATTTATATACAGTGTAAAAAGGGTCAGACCTAAAATTGAGCCCTAGGGAACTCATTTTTTAAGCGTTGTAAACTCAGATTTCATGATCTCCTGAGCTACTCACTGTGTTCTGTCAGAAAGGTAGTTTTGTAACCAATCCAAGGCATTAACACTTAAACCAACCTTTTTTAGTGTATTCAACAGCAGGGCATGGTCAACAGTGTCAACAGTGTCGAAGGCCTTCGATAAGTCAATAAAAAGTGAAGCGCATTAGATCCACAGAAGATGCAACCGCCATCACACTGCTCTGTCCCATCTGGACAAGAGGAATACCTACAATTGAAGTGGGAAGTTTACATACACTTGGATTGGAGTCATTAAAACTCGTTTTTCAACCACTCCACAAATATCTTGTTAACAAACTATAGTTTTGGCAAGTCGGAGAAGACAATTACTTTGTGCACGACACAAGTATTTTTTCCAACAATTGTTTACAGACAGATTATTTCACCTATAATTCACTGTATCACAATTCCAGTGGGTCAGAAGTTAACATACACTAAGTTGACTGTGCCTTTAAACAGCTTGGAAAATTCCATAAGATGATGTCATGGCTTTAGAAGCTTCTAATAGGCTAATTGACATAATTTGAGTCAATTGGAGGTGTACCTGTGGATATATTTCAAGGCCTACCTTCAAACTCTGTGCATCTTTGCTTGACATCATGGGAAAATCAGAAGAAATCAGCCATGACCTAAGAAAAATAATTGTAGACCACCACACGTCTGGTTAATCCTTGGGAGCAATTTGTAAACATCTGAAGGTACCATGTTCATCTGTACAAACAATAGTACGCAAGTATAAACACCATGGGACCACGCAGACATCATACCGCTCAGGAAGGAGACGCATTCTGTCTCCTAGAGATGAACGTACTTTGGTGCGAAAAGTGCAAATAAATCCCAGAACAACAGCAAAGGACCTTATAAAGAGAAAAAAGGTGCAAAAGTATCTATATCCACAGTAAAACAAGTCCTATATTGACATGACCTGAAAGGCTGCTCCAAATCCGCCATAAAAAAGACAGACTACGGTTTGCAACTGCAACTGCACATGAGGACAAAGATCATACTTTTTGGAGAAATGTCCTCTGGTCTGATGAAACAAAAATAGAACTGTTAGGCCATAATGACCACGGGGGTGGCAGCATCATGTTGTGGGGGTGCTTTGCTGCAGGAGGGACTGGGGCACTTCACAAAATAGATGGCATCATGAGGTAGGAAAATTATGTGGAAATATTGAAGCAACATCTCAAGACATCAGTCAGGAAGTTAAAGCTTGGTCAGAAATTAGTCTTCCAAATGGACAATGACCTAAAGCATACTTCCAAAGTTGTGGCAAAATGGCTTAAGGACAACAAAGTCAAGGTATTGGAGTGGCCATCACAAAGCCCTGACCTCAATCCTATAGAAGATTTGTGGGCAGAACTGAAAAGGCGTGTGCGAGTAAGGAGGCCTACAAAAATTCACCCAACTTATTGTGGGACGCTTGTGGAAGGCTACGCAAAACATTTGACCCAAGTTAAACAACCTAAAGGCAATGCTACCAAATACTAATTGAGTGTATGTAAACTAATGCCCTTTCAGTATAAGAGCTGTTTGAAAAGACACCTGAAATGTCAACCTGTTTTGGTGGGACAGAGTTTTGGCCTTCCTTGGTGACATTACCATCCGGTAAATGCGTTAATAGACCAATAAGAAAGAGAATTCCATACCTCTCTGCCAATAACAGCTCGTTTTCAGTTTTCCTTCCCCACTCAAACCACTCCCAGACAGTCCAAGCAAAATTCTTCCTTGAGATATTGCTCTTTGCTAAGAAGCTATTTTTGTTTATTTTTGACAATTTTAATTGAAAACCATCAGAGTAAGGTACATAATTGTTACCCAGAAATGATTTGATATTGAGATAAAATGGATACATTGGACCTTTAATCAAATGTCAACCCTGGAGATTGGAATAAAAAGAGACACATTTTACAGAGGGAATATGTTTCTGAACAAATGGAGCAGGAGGCCCCTTGTCAATATATTTGCTGTTCGGCTGCCCAAGGGGAAGCCATTCACTAACACACAGCACTCTGGGAAATTAAAATCATAGAATATGATTGGTCAAAATTTGTTAGCGCTTAATCCGGGCTCATGCGGGCGCTTATCAGATTTCAAACCAGAATCAGTTGAGCCGCGTCCCAGTGGCTAAGCGTGAACGCTTTAAGCTGATTTGGGATCAGTGATTGAGTTTATGGGGGTATAGTGGTGGAAGATGGGGAGATTGTGCTGGAATACGGCTTCTGCACAAAGAAAACAGAGGCAGTGATAACAACGCGAGTCACCACAGTAGGTCAACAGATGGAGGAAATGTACTTAGTGAAGTAAAGTCCAATTAGATTTTACACCTCGCTAAATATCTCTCTGTCTATTACTTTGTTTTAAGGTCTACCATACCTATTTTGACCAACCTTACCTAGCAACTTCAGTTCAGAGTATGTATATTTCAGATTTTCATTCATTTCATTTCTCAATAGATAGCCATGACATCGTGGTTAATCTGTGTAAATTGAAATCTGATCAGAAAATAATCTTGAGACGTTAGCTGGCATAGGGAATGAACGGATACGCGCCTCGCACCACTGATCTAGGAGACACAGCTATATGAATGGGTTCACACACACGCACACACACACTCACACATGCAAACACACGGAACACCCTGTACAGGGAGACCCAGTCACACCTCGTCGTTTCAGTGAAAATGAACTTTTCTGTGTAAAGGAGAGACTGACTCACCATGGCAGGGAGAGAAGGAAGGAGGGGGGAATACGACCGGGGGGGACAATATCACACCATGGAGAGCGAGGGAAATCTTGGTGGTGTGAAAGAGAAGTAAGAGTGGAAAGGGAGAGAAATGTAGCAGGAGTGGAGCAGGGGAAGACAGGAGAGGAGCAGGGGAAGAGAGGAGTGGAGCAGGGGAAGAGAGGAGAGGAGCAGGGGAAGAGAGGAGAGGAGCAGGGGAAGAGAGGAGTGGAGCAGGGGAAGAGAGGAGAGGAGCAGGGGAAGAGAGGAGAGGAGCAGGGGAAGAGAGGAGAGGAGCAGGGGAAGAGAGGAGAGGAGCAGGGGAAGAGAGGAGAGGAGCAGGGGAAGAGAGGAGAGGAGCAGGTGAAGAGAGGAGAGGAGCAGGGGAAGATAGGAGAGGAGCAGGGGAAAGAGGAGAGGAGCAGGAGAGGAGAGGAGCAGGTGAAGAGAGGAGAGGAGCAGGGAAAAGAGGAGAGGAGCAGGTGAAGAGAGGAGAGCAGCAGGTGAAGAGAGGAGAGGAGCAGGGGAAGAGAGGAGAGGAGCAGGTGAAGAGAGGAGAGGAGCAGGGGAAGAGAGGAGAGGAGCAGGGGAAGAGAGGAGAGGAGCAGGTGAAGAGAGGAAAGGAGCAGGGGAAGAGAGGAGAGGAGCAGGGGAAGAGAGGAGAGGAGCAGGTGAAGAGAGGAGAGGAGCAGGTGAAGAGAGGAGAGGAGCAGGGGAAGAGAGGAGAAGAGCAGGTGAAGAGAGGAGAGGTGCAGGGGAAGAGAGGAGAGGAGCAGGGGAAGAGAGGAGAGGAGCAGGGGAAGAGAGGAGAGGAGCAGGGGAAGAGAGGAGAGGAGAGGAGCAGGGGAAGAGAGGAGAGGAGCAGGGGAGAGGAGAGGAGAGGAGAGGAGCAGGGGAAGAGAGGAGAGGAGCAGGTGAAGAGAGGAGAGGAGCAGGTGAAGAGAGGAGAGGAGCAGGGGAAGAGAGGAGAGGAGCAGGGGAAGAGAGGAGAGGAGCAGGAAGAAGAGAGGAGAGGAGCAGGGGCAGAGAGGAGAGGAGCAGGGGAGAGGAGAGGAGAGGAGCAGGGGAAGAGAGGAGAGGAGCAGGGGAAGAGAGGAGAGGAGAGGAGCAGGGGAAGAGAGGAGAGGAGCAGGTGAAGAGAGGAGAGGAGCAGGGGGAAGAGAGGAGAGGAGCAGGGGAAGAGAGGAGAGGAGCAGGTGAAGAGAGGAGAGGAGCAGGGGCAGAGAGGAGAGGAGAGGAGCAGGGGAAGAGAGGTGAAGAGAGGAGAGGAGCAGGGGAAGGAGAGGAGAGGAGCAGGGGAAGAGCAGGGAGAGGAGAGGAGCAGGGGAAGAGAGGAGAGGAGAGGAGCAGGGGAAGAGAGGAGAGGAGCAGGGAGGAGCAGAAGAGGAGAGGAGCAGGTGAAGAGAGGAGAGGATCAGGTGAAGAGAGGAGAGGAGCAGGGGAAGAGAGGAGAGGAGCAGGTGAAAAGAGGA